>NC_060189.1:48661116-48678616 GCF_021184085.1 Oncorhynchus gorbuscha | reverse complement strand
CTTACTTTGGAGATTTACAATAGTAACATAATTATAATAACAATAATCAATATTCTTAATGGGACAACAGTAACAGCAATAATCAAGGGTCAAAATAACCAAGGGTTTCAAACTTGGGGAAATGATAGTCTACTTTGTGAATGTTTTTCTAATGTTTTGAGCACTAACCATGGTCAAATAGTTTGCCACGGTGTACTGTCGATTTAGAGCCAGATAGCAGTTCATTTTTCTTTGTGCTTGTGTTTCCCAGTAGGTAAAGTAGTCTTGACTGTGTTGTAATTGGGTTTATTCTGATTGATTGGATGTTCTGGTCCTGAGGCTTCAGTGTGTTAGTAGAACAGGTTTGTGAATTCAGCCCTGCATGCTTTCTCTCTCAGTTTATTCACTGCATCATTAAGGTGTCCAGTTGAGCTTATTTTTTAAACCTAAGTAATTGTAGAGTAGTGTCGAGTACTCTATATATTTTGTACCAATTGAGAACATTGGTCTAATTCCATGAGATATGGATCTTCTCTGTAAAATCATTATTTTTGTATTTTTACGGTTTACTGCCAGGGACCAGTTCGGTTCTGCAGGGGCCAGCCTGCTCTGCAGGCTCTGCAGTAGATCTTGTGCTGTAGGTGACAGCAGGCACAGGTCATCTGCGAAGAGCAGACATTTAACCTCTGAATTGTGGAGACTAACACCAAGGGCTGATTCGTTCATGTAAATATTGAAAAGCCACAGCCAGGGCTCTGAAAAGCCACAGCCAGGGCTCTACCTGTCCTACCTCAACACTCTCTTTGGACAGGTCAGTAACACTGTCGCCTTTTTAGACCTCTGTCACCTCCTGCCTCTCTCACGTGCCAAATCAGTTGCACAGTGAGTTGTGATCCAGGATCGAACGTTTGAACGTTTGACAGGAAAGCTGGGGTGGATTTACACTTTTGATGCAATGCAACCTGGACACAGATCCATAAACCAACTGAAAATGAACAACAACCATATTTCTCACACCTCAATTACCTCCCCTTCGCCCGAAGCTGACAACTCTATATCAGAGGATTGGCAACAACCACTACTCCATACTGACTCTTAATGTAGGGGTCCTCAGCCCTCTGTTCTACTCCCTGTTCACCCACGACTGCGTGGCTTTGCACGAAACCAACTCCATCGTCAAGTTTGCTGACGACACCGCGGTTCTAAGCCTGATAACCAACAATGACGAGTCAGCCTATAGGGAGAAGGTAAGTGAACTGGCATTGTGGTGCCAGGACAACAACCTCTCCCTCAACGTCAGTAGAATTAAGGAGCTGATTGTTGACTTCAGGTACCGATTCACATCAACGGGACTGCAGTAGAGAGAGTCAGCAGGTGTCCACATCACCAAGGACATGGCATAAGACCAACAACACTACCACCCGTCAAGAGGGCGCGATAGCGTCTCTATTTCCTAAGGCGGCTGAAGAAATTCGGCACGCCACCCCGGGACCTCTCCAAATATTACTGCTGCACCATTGAGAGCGTCCTGACCGGCTGTATCATGGCCTGGTATGACAATGTCTCCATCCATGACCGCAAGGTCCTCCAGCGAGTGGTGAAGACGGCCCAGTGCATCGCTCCCGACCATCCAGGATATCTACTCGAAACGGTACCTAGGGAAGGACCGCAGCCACGAGCTGTTCACTCCCATTGGGCAAACGGAGCATGAAGTCTGATACCAACAGGCTCAGGGACAGTTTCTATCTCCAAACCATCAGACTGCTGAACACTTGTACTGGACTGACCACCTGTACTGACTCTCCACGCCCTAGCACACATACACTCACTCACTCACTCACCTACACAGATATACACTCTTTCACACACACACGCACGCACGCACACACACACACACACACACACACACACACACACACACACACACACACACACACACACACACACACACACACACACACACACACACACACACACACACACACACACACACACACACACACACACACACACACACACACACACACACACACACACACACACACACACACACAATCAAACTGACTCTATGATATCTAAACACTGCACAATTGAAACACTTTTCCCCCATTCGTCCCTTCCCCAAAACAAGTGTAAACATTGGACTATAAATTGTGCCTTTCTGTATTATACTTATATGCTACTGAGCCATTTACTTATTGTTGATATTTTTTATATTTTATTACTTGTTGTTGTTGTTCCATTGTAAAGAAGGAGCCTGTAAGGAGCCTGTAAGGAGCCTGTAAGAAGGAGCCTGTAAGAAGCCTGTAAGGAGCCTGGAAGAAGGAGCCTGTAAGAAGGAGCCTGTAAGGAGCCTGTAAGGAGCCTGTAAGGAGCCTGTAAGAAGCCTGTAAGGAACCTGTAAGAAGGAGCCTGTAAGGAGCCTGTAAGGAGCCTGTAAGAAGGAGCCTGTAAGAAGGAGCCTGTAAGGAGCCTGTAAGGAGCCTGTAAGAAGGAGCCTGTAAGGAGCCTGTAAGGAGCCTGTAAGAAGGAGCCTGTAAGGAGCCTGTAAGGAGCCTGTAAGAAGGAGCCTGTAAGGAGCCTGTAAGAAGGAGCCTGTAAGGAGCCTGTAAGAAGGAGTCTGTAAGGAGCCTGTAAGAAGGAGCCTGTAAGGAGCCTGTAAGAAGGAGCCTGTAAGGAGCCTGTAAGAAGGAGCCTGTAAGGAGCCTGTAAGAAGGAGCCTGTAAGGAGCCTGTAAGAAGGAGCCTGTAAGAAGGAGCCTGTAAGAAGGAGACTGTAAGAAGGAGCCTGTAAGAAGGAGCCTGTAAGGAGCCTGTAAGGAGCCTGTAAGGAGCCTGTAAGAAGGAGCCTGTAAGAAGGAGCCTGTAAGAAGGAGACTGTAAGAAGGAGCCTGTAAGAAGGAGCCTGTAAGGAGCCTGTAAGGAGCCTGTAAGGAGCCTGTAAGAAGGAGCCTGTAAGAAGGAGCCTGTAAGAAGGAGCCTGTAAGAAGGAGCCTGTAAGAAGGAGCCTGTAAGAAGGAGCCTGTAAGAAGGAGACTGTAAGAAGGAGACTGTAAGAAGGAGCCTGTAAGAAGGAGCCTGTAAGGAGCCTGTAAGGAGCCTGTAAGGAGCCTGTAAGAAGGAGCCTGTAAGAAGGAGCCTGTAAGAAGGAGCCTGTAAGAAGGAGCCTGTAAGAAGGAGCCTGTAAGAAGGAGCCTGTAAGAAGGAGCCTGTAAGGAGCCTGTAAGAAGGAGCCTGTAAGAAGGAGCCTGTAAGAAGGGGCCTGTAAGAAGGAGCCTGTAAGAAGGAGCCTGTAAGGAGCCTGTAAGAAGGAGCCTGTAAGAAGGAGCCTGTAAGAAGGAGCCTGTAAGAAGGAGCCTGTAAGAAGGAGCCTGTAAGGAGCCTGTAAGAAGGAGCCTGTAAGGAGCCTGTAAGGAGCCTGTAAGGAGCCTGTAAGGAGCCTGTAAGGAGCCTGTAAGAAGGAGCCTGTAAGAAGGAGCCTGTAAGAAGGAGCCTGTAAGGAGCCTGTAAGAAGGAGCCTGTAAGGAGCCTGTAAGAAGGAGCCTGTAAGGAGCCTGTAAGAATGAGCCTGTAAGAAGGAGCCTGTAAGAAGGAGCCTGTAAGAAGGAGCCTGTAAGAAGGAGCCTGTAAGAAGGAGCCTGTAAGAAGGAGCCTGTAAGGAGCCTGTAAGAAGGAGCCTGTAAGGAGCCTGTAAAAAGGAGCCTGTAAGAAGGAGCCTGTAAGAAGGAGCCTGTAAGAAGGAGCCTGTAAGAAGGAGCCTGTAAGGAGCCTGTAAGAAGGAGCCTGTAAGAAGGAGCCTGTAAGAAGGAGCCTGTAAGAAGGAGCCTGTAAGAAGGAGCCTGTAAGAAGGAGCCTGTAAGAAGGAGCCTGTAAGTGATCATTGTGTTGGATGGCGTGTACCATGTGTATCCTGAACACACGACTAAAACAACGTGCAACTTGAAGAACATCGTGTGTATGTGTTCTGGTGGGAAATCGTTCATAGAAAACCAAACAGGACCATCGCAAAGCATGAGGAGCACGTCGATAAAGCACAAACAGATTGACATCCAGGCTACCACAATCCAATTTTCACAATTAGCAGCCGTATCTCTGCCATGCCCCTTCTTTGGCACTCTCTGCACTTGCAGTGACATTGCCATAGAGTATTCCTTTTTTTCCCTGTGCTTGGACACACACAGTGGGAGGAGGTTACTCCACCCCATAGCGTTCTAATCCCTGCCTCGACTCAAGTATTAATAACGCTGTTAGCAAGGCTCGCTGTCATCCTTCATTAGCCATAATGAGAACAGAGAGAGACAGACATACAGACAGATAACCAAGATGAATATCTGTGTACCCGCTCTGCATGCGTGTGCACTGACCGCCCACTGTATCATCTTCTGTGTCTGTTCATATGTCGAATGGTTATAAAACCCACTTTGCTCGGCCGCCCATGTGAAATCAAACCGATGGGAAGGAACTGTTGATGGGTCTGTGTATTGACTGATGACTGGAGACTTGGCTTTACGGCATGCCGTCTAATCGTCTCCGGATGAAGAAAATCAAATGAATGTGTGTTGACCTTGCCTTCTAAATATGTCCCGGTGTGCGCGTACACTGTACGTCAGAATCTCCTCTACAGGGAGCACGGGAGCACGGGAGCACATAGCGTATCTGTACACCGTTGGATGCTCTATTGCTTTATTCATCTCACATTGGCTCGTTGTTGTTTTGTCATGAATAATCTCTAGAAATAAAAACAAAGATGGCATCCAATGTATACAACAAATGATGCATAGTAACAGGGGGTGTTCAAAGACTAAGCTTCTACCTAAGTATGTCATCAAAGTTGGATTTCGTGGGTGTTTATACAGTGTAGAGTTTATACATTTGTAGAGTGACCTTAACAGTAGCCTAGATGAAAATCATCCTTTTGGCCTGAGTTTTTTATTTTTTTAAAATTTAACCTTAACCATGAAGTCCCATTGAGGTCAGAGGACCTCTTTCCCAAGGGAGACCTGTGAATGCGTTGTGTTTGTGTCTGCTGCTGACCTTTAGCATGACCTGCATACATTCAGCTTGACCCTGATATGTCTGCCGAAATGTGATTCACATGTGTACTGTAGCATGTTTCCTTCGCCTCCTGCGTTTTGTAACTCTTCTATCCCACGTTATAGCATTCTTACTGTAATGTCCATTGTGCACATTTAGGCGGCAGAGTTGCTAGCTGTTGCTAGCTGTTTGTACAATTATCTGCTGAAATGTGCCATTCATGTACGTGATTGATATGTGTACATGTCGTATGCTAGAGAGGTGCAGAGGGGGTAGTTGGTATGTATCTACTGAGCTGTCTGTAGAGCCTGGTCTCATGGACGAGACATAACATAGTAAACGTAAATCCGGGACACCGACAGTAGTATGTGTTACGTTTGGTATGGTTACGTAACAGAGATGGTTGCTTAAGGCAAACACTAAACTGGGGTGGAAGGGTGGGCGTGTAACATGAACGTCTAGCAACCCAAATGTTGCGATTTCAAATCTCATCACCGACAACTTTAGCATTTTAGCTAATTAGCAACTTTTTAACTACCTACTACTTTTTAGCTCCTCTAACCCTTTAACCTAACTCCTAAACTTAACCTTAACCCTCCAACCCTAACCGCTAGCCTACCTAACATTACCCAGCTCGCTAATGTTAGCCATCTAGCTAGAATTCGTAACATATCATATGTTCAGCAAATTCGTAACATATTATTCTTTGACAAATTCCTAGACATATTGTATGATTTGCAATTTCAGAACATTCAATACAAATAGTAATTCATACCATATGAAGTGGGCGATTGACATCCACAAATCAATACATGCCATACGAAACGTAACAGAGCATCATACTAAATTGAGTAGCTCGGATTTACATACAGAATAATACGAAATGCTCTGAGACCAGGTTGATCTGTATTTTACTGCAATGCAGCTTAGCCTTTGGGCACATCTTTGTGCTACCAAAATGCAGTGTTGTTTGTATGCTATATGTCATTCTGTTTCTACCAGCCTGCGGGGCCTGTCTATGTGGAAGAAGGATTCAATGCTATAAGTATCTTTACTTTTCCTAAACTGGATCTACAATAGCCTATTTATGCATAAGGGAGTTCAGCTTCACTAGTATGTTGCCATTTCTAGCCTGTGTCACTGTAACAACATAGAAAGACATGAAGCACCGTATCTATTTCTCAACTCAATAATTCCACCTGCATTCCAGTAGGATCCACTCACTGTCTAGCATGCAATTGTTTTCTATCTAGCCGACAGGCCTGTCTGTGAGTCCAGTAAGATTCATTGACTTTAGCATGTTTCTGCTCCTAGTGTTCTGAGTACTGTGAAATGTCACTGTGCTCTGAGCTTTGCCTGACCTCAAGTCCTCAACTGGCAGCTTCATTAAATAGTACCCGCAAAACACCAGTCACAGCGTCAACAGTGACAAGGCGACTCCGGGACGCTGGCCTTCTAGGCAGAGTTGCAAAGAAAAAGCCATATCTCAGACTGGCCAATAAAAAGAAAGGATTAAAATGGGCAAAAGAACGCAGACACAGGACAGAGGAACTCTGCTTAGAAGGCCAGCAACTGGGAGTAGCCTCTTCACTATGGACGTTGAGACTGGTGTTTTGCGGGTAATATTTAATGAAGCTGCCAGTTGAGGACTTGTGAGGCGTCTGTTTCTCAACCTAGTGTACTTGTCCTCTTGCTCAGTTGTGCACCAGGGCCTCCAACTTCTCTTTCTATTCTGGTTAGAGCCCGTTTGCGCTGTTCTGTGAAAGGAGTAGTACACAGTGTTGTACGAGTTCTTCAGTTTCTTGACAATTTCTCGCATGGAATAGCCTTCATTTCTCAGGACAGGAATAGACTGACGAGTTTCAGAAGAAGGTGTTTTGTTTCTAGCCATTCTGAGCCTGTAATCCACAAATGCTGATGCTCCAGATACTCAACTAGTCTAAAGTAGGCCAGTTTTATTGCTTCTTTAATCAGCACAACAGGTTTCAGCTGTGCTAACATAATTGCAAAAGGGTATTCTAATGATAAATTAGCCTTTTAAAATGATAAACTTAGATTAGCTAACACAATGTGCCATTGGAACACAGGAGTGATGGTTGCTGATAACGGGCCTCTGTACGCCTATGTAGATATTCTATAAAAAGTCAGCCATTTCCAGCTATGGTAGTCTTTTACAACATTAACAATGTCTACACTGTATTTCTTATCAATTTAATGTTATTTTAATGGACCATGAATTAGCTTTTCTATATATATATATATATATATATATATATATATATATACAGCAGAAATTATTCAGAGCCCTAAACCTTTTCCACATTTTGTTACATTACAGCCTTATTCTAAAATGTATATATAAAAAATCCTCATCAATCTACAGTACAAACAATACCCCACAATGACAAAGCAAAAACAGGTTGGGAGAAATTTTTGTTAATAAAATAACAACAAAAACTGAAATAACACATTTACATAAGTTTTGAGACCCTTTACTCAGTACTTTGTTGAAGAACCTTTGGCAGCAATTACAGCAAGTCTTCTTGGGCATGACGCTACTAACTTGGCACACCTACATTTGGGGAGTTTCTCCCATTCTTCTCTGCAGATCCTTTCAAGCTCTGTCAGGTTAGATGGGGAGCATTGCTGCACAGCTATTTCCAGGTCTCTCCCGGGATTTTAGATTGGGTTCAGGCTTTGGCTGGGTCGTTCAAGAATATTCAGACTTGTCCTGAAGCCACTCCTGCGTTGTCTTGGCTGTGTGCTTAGGGTCGTTGTCCTGTTGGAAGGTGAACCTTTGCCCAAGTCTGAGGTCCTGAGTTCTCTGGAGCAGGTTTTCATCAAGGATCGCTCTGTACTTTGCACTGTTCATCTTTGCCTCGATCCTGACTAGTCTCCCAGTCCTTCCCACTGAAAAACATCCCCACAGCATGCTGCCACCACCATGCTTCACCGTTTGGATGGTTCCATGTTTCCTCCAGATGTGACGCTTGGCATTCAGGCTAAAGACTTCAATGTTGGTTTCATCAGACCAGAGAATCTTGTTTCTCTTGGTCTGATAGTCTTTACGGGCTGTCATGTGCCTTTTACTGAGGAATGGTTTCAGTGTGGCCACTCTACCATAAAGGCCTGATTGGGAGAGTGCTGCAGAGATGGTTAACCTTCTGGAAGGTTCTCCCATCTCCACAGAGGAACTCTAGAGCCCTGTCGGAGTGACCATCGGGTTCTTGGTCACCTTCCTGACAAAGGCCCTTCTCCCCTGATTGCTCAGTTTGGCCGGGCGGACAGCTTTAGGAAGAGTCTTGGTTGTTCCAAACTTCTTCTTGGGAATCTTCAATGCTGCAGAAACGCTTTGGCACTCTTCCCCAGATCTGTCCCTCAACACAATCCTGTCTCGTACCTCTACGGACAATTCCTTCGAGTTCACGGCTTGGTTTTTGCTCTGACATGCACATCTCAAGGATGATCAATGGAAACAGGATGCACCGGAGCTCACTTTTGAGTCTCATAGGAAAGGGTCTGAGTACATATGTAAATAAGGTATTTCTTGTTTTATATTTTATAAATTTGCAAAAATTCTAAAAACCTGTTTTCACTTTGTCATTATGGGTATTGTGAGTAGATTGTTGAGGGATTTTAAAAAAATAATCATTTTAGAATAAAGCTGTGATGTAACAAAATGTGGAAGAAGTCAAGGGGTCTGAATACTTTCCAAAAGGCACTGTATACAGTGTATATATATGTATGTATACAGGGCTGTGAAAAAGTATTTCCCCTTTGTAATTTTCTCTACTTTTTCATATTTTTTATACTGAATGTTATTAGATCTTCAACCAAAACCTAATATTAGGTAAAGGGAACCTGAGTGAAAAAATAACACAACAATGCATATTATTTCATAAACAAAGTTATGCAACACCCAATGCCCCTGTGAGAAAAAGTCATTGCCCACTTACACTCAACTCAAACTGGTTGTGCCACATTTAGCTGCAATGACTCCAAACAAACACTTCCTCTTCTTGTTGATCAGACTCTCACTGTCATGTTTTGTCATTGATTATCATGTCTTGTCCCTGTGCTTCCCCTTCTATTCGTTTCCCTCTGCTGGTCTTATTAGGTTCTTTCCCTCTTTCTATCCCTCTCTCTCCCCCTCCCTCTCTCACTCTCTCGCTCTCTCTTCTCTCTATCGTTCCGTTCCTGCTCCCAGCTGTTCCTATTCCCCTAATCAATCATTTAGTCTTCCCACACCTGTTCCCGATCCTTTTCCCTGATTAGAGTCCCTATTTCTCTCCTTGTTTTCCGTTCCTGCCCTGTCGGATCCTTGTCTATAATTCACCGTGCTGTGTCTATGTATTGCCCTGTCGTGTCGTGTTTCCCTCAGATGCTGCGTGGTGAGCAGGTGTCTGAGTCTGCTACGTTCAAGTGCCTTCCCGAGGCAACCTGCAGTTCTTGATCAAGTCTCCAGTCTGTTCTCGTCATTACGAGTAGTATTATGCCTTTTGTTTTGTAAAGTAACTTTACTGGATTAAAAACTCTGTTTTCGCCAAGTCGCTTTTGGGTCCTCATTCACCTGCATAACAGAAGGATCCGACCAGTAAATGGACCCAGCGACTACAGATGCTCGTAACACTGCCGTCGAGATCCAAGGAGCCATGCTCGGCAGACACGAGCAGGAATTGTCTGCTGCTCGCCATGCCGTGGAGAACCTGGCCGCTCAGGTTTCCGACCTCTCTGGACAGTTCCAGAGTCTTCGTCTCGTGCCACCTGTTACTTCCTGGCCTGCCGAGCCTCCAGAACCTAGGGTTAATAACCCACCTTGCTACTCCGGGCAGCCCACGGAGTGCCGCTCCTTTCTCACCCAGTGTGATATTGTGTTCTCTCTCCAACCCAACACATACTCTAGCGAGAGAGCTCGGGTTGCTTACGTCATTTCACTCCTTACTGGCCGGGCTCGAGAGTGGGGCACAGTTATCTGGGAGGCAAGGGCTGATTGTTCTAACAATTACCAGAACTTTAAAGAGGAGATGATTCGGGTTTTTGACCGTTCAGTTTTTGGTAGGGAGGCTTCTAGGGCCCTGGCTTCCCTATGCCAAGGTGATCGATCCATAACGGATTACTCTATAGAGTTTCGCACTCTTGCTGCCTCTAGTGACTGGAACGAGCCGGCGCTGCTCGCTCGTTTTCTGGAGGGACTCCACGCAGTGGTCAAAGATGAGATTCTCTCTCGGGAGGTTCCTTCCAGTGTGGACTCTTTGATTGCTCTCGCCATCCGCATAGAACGACGGGTAGATCTTCGTCACCAAGCTCGTGGAAGAGAGCTCGCGTCAACGGTGTTTCCCTGCTCCGCATCGCAACCATCTCCCTCCTCTGGCTCAGAGACTGAGCCCATGCAGCTGGGAGGTATTCGCATCTCGACCAAGGAGAGGGAACGGAGGATCACCAACCGCCTGTGCCTCTATTGCGGATTTGATGGACATTTTGTCAATTCATGTCCAGTAAAAGGCCAGAGCTCATCAGTAAGCGGAGGGCTACTCGTGAGCGCTACTACTCAGGTCTCTTCATCTAGATCCTGTACTACTATGTCGGTCCATCTACGCTGGACCGGTTCGGGTGCTACATGCAGTGCCTTGATTGACTCTGGGGCTGAGGGTTGTTTCATGGACGAAGCATGGGCTCGGAAACATGACATTCCTTTCAGACAGTTAGACAAGCCTACGCCCATGTTTGCCTTAGATGGTAGTCATCTTCCCAGTATCAGATTTGAGACACTACCTTTAACTCTCACAGTATCTGGTAACCACAGTGAGACTATTTCTTTTTTGATTTTTCGTTCACCTTTTACACCTGTTGTTTTGGGTCATCCCTGGCTAGTATGTCATAATCCTTCTATTAATTGGTCTAGTAATTCTATCCTATCCTGGAACGTTTCTTGTCATGTGAAGTGTTTAATGTCTGCCATCCCTCCCATTTCTTCTGTCCCCACTTCTCAGGAGGAACCTGGCGATTTGACAGGAGTGCCGGAGGAATATCATGATCTGCGCATGGTCTTCAGTCGGTCCCGAGCCAACTCCCTTCCTCCTCACCGGTCGTATGATTGTAGTATTGATCTCCTTCCGGGGACCACTCCTCCTCGGGGTAGACTATACTCTCTGTCGGCTCCCGAACGTAAGGCTCTCGAGGATTATTTATCTGTGTCTCTTGACGCCGGTACCATAGTGCCTTCTTCCTCTCCGGCCGGGGCGGGGTTCTTTTTGTTAAGAAGAAGGACGGTACTCTGCGCCCCTGCGTGGATTATCGAGGGCTGAATGACATAACGGTTAAGAATCGTTATCCGCTTCCCCTTATGTCATCAGCCTTCGAGATTCTGCAGGGAGCCAGGTGCTTTACTAAGTTGGACCTTCGTAACGCTTACCATCTCGTGCGCATCAGAGAGGGGGACGAGTGGAAAACGGCGTTTAACACTCCGTTAGGGCATTTTGAGTACCGGGTTCTGCCGTTTGGTCTCGCCAATGCGCCAGCTGTTTTTCAGGCATTAGTTAATGATGTTCTGAGAGACATGCTGAACATCTTTGTTTTTGTCTATCTTGACGATATCCTGATTTTTTCACCGTCACTCGAGATTCATGTTCAGCACGTTCGACGTGTTCTACAGCGCCTTTTAGAGAATTGTCTCTACGTAAAGGCTGAGAAGTGCTCTTTTCATGTCTCCTCCGTTACTTTTCTCGGTTCCGTTATTTCCGCTGAAGGCATTCAGATGGATTCCGCTAAGGTCCAAGCTGTCAGTGATTGGCCCGTTCCAAGGTCACGTGTCGAGTTGCAGCGCTTTTAGGTTTCGCTAATTTCTATCGGCGTTTCATTCGTAATTTCGGTCAAGTTGCTGCCCCTCTCACAGCTCTTACTTCTGTCAAGACGTGTTTTAAGTGGTCCGGTTCCGCCCAGGGAGCTTTTGATCTTCTAAAAGAACGTTTTACGTCCGCTCCTATCCTCGTTACTCCTGACGTCACTAGACAATTCATTGTCGAGGTTGACGCTTCAGAGGTAGGCGTGGGAGCCATTCTATCCCAGCGCTTCCAGTCTGACGATAAGGTTCATCCTTGCGCTTATTTTTCTCATCGCCTGTCGCCATCTGAGCGCAACTATGATGTGGGTAACCGTGAACTGCTCGCCATCCGCTTAGCCCTAGGCGAATGGCGACAGTGGTTGGAGGGGGCGACCGTTCCTTTTGTCGTTTGGACAGACCATAAGAACCTTGAGTACATCCGTTCTGCCAAACGACTTAATGCCCGTCAAGCTCGTTGGGCGTTGTTTTTCGCTCGTTTCGAGTTTGTGATTTCTTACCGTCCGGGTAGCAAAAACACCAAGCCTGATGCCTTATCCCGTCTGTTTAGTTCTTCTGTGGCTTCTACTGATCCCGAGGGGATTCTTCCTTATGGGCGTGTTGTCGGGTTGACAGTCTGGGGAATTGAAAGACAGGTTAAGCAAGCACTCACGCACACTGCGTCGCCGCGTGCTTGTCCTAGTAACCTCGTTTTCGTTCCTGTTTCCACTCGTCTGGCTGTTCTTCAGTGGGCTCACTCTGCCAAGTTAGCTGGTCATCCCGGTGTTCGAGGCACTCTTGCGTCTATTCGCCAGCGCTTTTGGTGGCCGACTCAGGAGCGTGACACGCGCCGTTTCGTGGCTGCTTGTTCGGACTGCGCGCAGACTAAGTCGGGTAACTCTCCTCCTGCCGGTCGTCTCAGACCGCTCCCCATTCCTTCTCGACCATGGTCTCACATCGCCCTAGACTTCATTACCGGTCTGCCTTTGTCTGCGGGGAAGACTGTGATTCTTACGGTTGTCGATAGGTTCTCTAAGGCGGCACATTTCATTCCCCTCGCTAAACTTCCTTCCGCTAAGGAGACGGCACAAATCATCATCGAGAATGTGTTCAGAATTCATGGCCTCCCGTTAGACGCCGTTTCAGACAGAGGCCCGCAATTCACGTCACAGTTTTGGAGGGAGTTCTGTCGTTTGATTGGTGCGTCCGTCAGTCTCTCTTCCGGGTTTCATCCCCAGTCTAACGGTCAAGCAGAGAGGGCCAATCAGACGATTGGTCGCATACTACGCAGCCTTTCTTTCAGAAACCCTGCGTCTTGGGCAGAACAGCTCCCCTGGGCAGAATACGCTCACAACTCGCTTCCTTCGTCTGCTACCGGGTTATCTCCGTTTCAGAGTAGTCTGGGTTACCAGCCTCCTCTGTTCTCATCCCAGCTTGCCGAGTCCAGCGTTCCCTCCGCTCAAGCGTTTGTCCAACGTTGTGAGCGCACCTGGAGGAGGGTGAGGTCTGCACTTTGCCGTTACAGGGCACAGACTGTGAGCCGCCAATAAACGCAGGATTAAGAGTCCAAGGTATTGTTGCGGCCAGAGAGTGTGGCTTTCCACTCGCAACCTTCCTCTTACGACAGCTTCTCGTAAGTTGACTCCGCGGTTCATTGGTCCGTTCCGTGTCTCCCAGGTCGTCAATCCTGTCGCTGTGCGACTGCTTCTTCCGCGACATCTTCGTCGCGTCCATCCTGTCTTCCATGTCTCCTGTGTCAAGCCCTTTCTTCGCACCCCGTTCGTCTTCCCTCCCCCCTCCCGTCCTTGTCGAGAGCGCACCTATTTACAAGGTACGTAAGATCATGGACATGCGTTCTCGGGGACGGGGTCACCAATACTTAGTGGATTGGGAGGGTTACGGTCCTGAGGAGAGGAGTTGGGTTCCGTCTCGGGACGTGCTGGACCGTTCGCTTATTGATGATTTCCTCCGTTGCCGCCAGGGTTCCTCCTCGAGTGCGCCAGGAGGCGCTCGGTGAGTGGGGGGTACTGTCATGTTTTGTCATTGATTATCATGTCTTGTCCCTGTGCTTCCCCTTCTATTCGTTTCCCTCTGCTGGTCTTATTAGGTTCTTTCCCTCTTTCTATCCCTCTCTCTCCCCCTCCCTCTCTCACTCTCTCGCTCTCTCTTCTCTCTATCGTTCCGTTCCTGCTCCCAGCTGTTCCTATTCCCCTAATCAATCATTTAGTCTTCCCACACCTGTTCCCGATCCTTTTCCCTGATTAGAGTCCCTATTTCTCTCCTTGTTTTCCGTTCCTGCCCTGTCGGATCCTTGTCTATAATTCACCGTGCTGTGTCTATGTTTTGCCCTGTCGTGTCGTGTTTCCCTCAGATGCTGCGTGGTGAGCAGGTGTCTGAGTCTGCTACGTTCAAGTGCCTTCCCGAGGCAACCTGCAGTTCTTGATCAAGTCTCCAGTCTGTTCTCGTCATTACGAGTAGTATTATGCCTTTTGTTTTGTAAAGTAACTTTACTGGATTAAAAACTCTGTTTTCGCCAAGTCGCTTTTGGGTCCTCATTCACCTGCATAACACTCACGTCACAGTGGAGGAATTTTGGCCCACTCTTCCATGCGGAACTGCTTTAACTCAACGACATTTGTCTTGCTACAACATTTCAATTTGGATTAGGTCTGGACATTGACTGGGCCATTCCAAAACTTCAGATTTGTTGCTTTTTAGCAAATTTCATGAAAACTTAATTGTGCGTTTTGGATCATTATCGTGCTGCATGACCCAGCTGCGCTTCAGCTTCAGCTCACAGACAGATGGCCTGACATTCTCCTGTAGAATTCTCTGATACAGAGCAGAGTTCGTAGTTCCTTATATTAAGGCAAGTCGTCCAGGTCCTGAGGCAGCAAAGCATCCCCAAACCATCACACTACCACCACCATTCTTGACCGTTTGTATGAGGTTCTTTCTGTGGAATGGAGTGTTTCTAAAGTTTGCCAAAAAGCACCTGGAAGCACTTGAATGATCAAGACTCTTGAAAGAATGTTCTATGGACAGATGAGTCAAAAGTATAACTTTTTCGATGACATGGGTCCCATTTTGCCTGGCGAAAACCAAACACTGCATTCCTGGCTGCATCGTGTTATGGGTGTTTGTCACCGGGAGGGACTGGGGAGTTTTTCAGGAGCAAAAGAAACGTTCAAGTTGAGCAAAAACCCTGCCTCTGTCGTCTGAATATCTAACCCTGGGGCAAAGTTTTTTTTCTTCCCAGCGGGACAATTACAAAACAATTTAAGCCAAAGACACCCCAGAAAGGCTTTGTAAGAAGTGTTAAGCGTTCCTTCCTTTTTACCTCATTTGGAAAATGTTCAATGAATGTCTTTCAATTTGAAAACGTGGAGTGGGTTGTTTAGATCTGCCGGGAAAATTGTAGTCCCTTTTTAGATGTCATTTTAAGGCGGCAACACGTGAAGACTTCCTGGTGTATAGACTTTCACTAGGTACTGGAGACCGAAATTATTGATACCCCTTGATAAAGATGAGCAATAATGACAGTATAAAATACATACTTCAAATACTGATTTACAGTCGATTGTATGCTCAAAAACTTGTTTGTTTAAACAATGAACACATTTTCTTCTCATAAAGGTAAGGGTTCCATTTTTTAGTCAGTCTCCACAATTCAGAAGTTAAATGCCTACTTGTTATGGGATTTTGATGAATAATGACTAAATTATGTATATATTTAGCTTAAAACTATAACTA
Organism: Oncorhynchus gorbuscha; assembly: GCF_021184085.1. Lineage (NCBI taxonomy): Eukaryota > Metazoa > Chordata > Actinopteri > Salmoniformes > Salmonidae > Oncorhynchus > Oncorhynchus gorbuscha. The sequence goes on along the minus strand of NC_060189.1, from coordinate 48,663,034 downwards.
AACAGAATACTACTATGTTACTGTATGGATGTATGAATCTTATCATAATCATAGTACCTAATATAATGTGTGTAATTATAATCAAGAATTAGAACAAGGACGGTCTGTTCCTTGTTAGAAACTAATGGAGTTATCGTCAGACCGGCTGGAATATTGTGTTCCTTACAGGACATCCTGGCTCTACCCAGGGAGGGGAGAGACCTTAGGCTAGTAGTAGATTATTTAACAGGTGGTAGACAATGTGGGAAGGCTTGTGAACTATACTGCCATTGTATTGGAGTGGAGGAAGGACATTTTAAAACCTATGACGTCATTTTTAGTATAAAACCTGATGTATATTGTACTAGGATCAGTACTCTCGAGAATAAACGCTATTTGATTGATTTTGAGAATGGTTTATGTCCATTTTATGCAAATAATTATCTTACAAATTCTTAGAAATGGGCGGAGTGTTTTAATTGAATTGGTTGATGAACATATAGGAATGAAATTCCTTTAACACTACTCTTCGCAGATGACCTATGCCTGCTGTCACGCACAGCACCTACAGCAGAGCCTGGCCCTGGCAGTAAACCCCAAAAAGACTCAAATAATGATTTTCCAGAGAAGATCCAGATCTCAGGGAATTAGACCAAAGTTTTCAATTGGTACAAAATATATAGAGCGCTGCATGCACCCACTACAATTCAATTACTTAGGTTTAAAAAATAAGCTCAACTGGACACCTTAATGAGGCAGGGAATGAACTGAGAGAGAAAGCACGCAGGGCATTCTACGCCATTAAAAAGCTCATTCAAATTTAAATACCTATTCAAATTTGGCTAAAACTAATTGAATATGTCATTGAACTGATTGCGCTTTATGGCAGCGAGGTACTTGCAAAACAGGATTTCATCAAATGGGACAAACACCCCATTGAAACCCTGCATGCAGAGTTCTGTAAGATTCTCCTACATGTCCAGAGGAAAACTACAAACAATGCATGCAGGGCAGAATTAGGGCAATATCCACTAATAATAAAAACTGAAAAAAGAGCAATTAAGTTTTGGAAACATCTAAAATACAGTTACCCCTTCTCATATCATTACCAAGCCCTGCAATGCCAAGAGCTGAGCAAAGAAAAGAGTCCCCTCATCCAGCTGGTCCTGGGGCTAAGTTCACAAACCTGTTCTACTAACACACTGAAGCCTCAGGACCAGAACATCCAATCAATCAGAATAAACTAAATTACAACACAGTCAAAACAAAACTACATTACTTATTGGGAAACACAAGCACAAACACAAAGCAAAATGCAGTGCTATCTGGCCCTAAATCGACAGTACACCGTGGCTAACTATTTGACCATAGTTACTGATCAAAACCTTAGAAAAACATTCACAAAGTACAGGCTCAGTGTGCACAGCATTGCCATCGAGAAGGGTAGACACAGGAAAACCTGGCTCCCTGTAGAGGAAAGGCTGTGCAACCACTACACAACAGCAGAACCTGAGACGGAGCTGCATTTCCTGACAAAATGTGAAAAATATAAAACAATTAGAGAGTGTAATTTCCCGATTTTTTTCCCCCGTAATTTCCCCGGTTTCAAAGACCTCTCTGATGAGAGTAGGCTACTCGTCCTGTTGGGGGAGGACGCAGCGAGCTGTGGGTTGGCAGCGCACTACATTGCTTCCTGCCACAAGTTGAGGGAGAGTGTCTGACAGAGCAATCAACCTGCACTCTACTGAATGCTTATTGTTATTATTCAATGTATGGTTATTTTTTTACCTTTGGTTATTGTTGTTACTGTTGTCCTGTTGACCATTTTGATTCTTATTAGTTTCATATTGTAAATATCCAAAGTAAGCTTTGGCAATGTGTACATTGTTACGTCATGCCAATAAAGCAAATTGAATTGAATTGAGAGAGAGAGAGAGAG